>NC_141391.1:103081737-103114237 GCF_034619465.1 Leptosomus discolor | reverse complement strand
TGGGATTCATGCAATTGCGTATTGTTTTACTGACATACTGTAAAGCAAACCGGGCTCACTCAATGTCCACTGTGAAAACTCACCCAAAATCAAGATCAAGAGAAAAACCAAGGAAGACAAGGAAGACACCAAGGTCCCTGGAGAGCTAAATGCCCAAAGGGAGGAAAATAGTCATATCTAAAAGACCTCTACAGAAGAAAAATTACATAGAATTATCAAATAATAATAATAACAACAACAACCACCATAACTCTATTTTACAATATATCTAAATAATCAACATTCAGGGACAAAATCTCCAAAACAAAATTTTGCACGGGAAGTGTTTTTGTGGTACATGGGTTACTTACTAGGGCACCTGATGTAGAAACTTTCGGTGTGCAAGCTCTCCCCTCTGTTGTGTTGTCCTGCTGTGGAGGCCAAGCCCCAGGGCCACCTGTCTTGCTGTGCCAGGAGACACCGGCTACTGAACTGGCTTTGGGCTTGGTGCTCATCACTCACCTAGCCTCCTGTTGTTCATAAGCTGGGAAGTGGAGAGATGAAGTCAGAAACCAAACTAATCCCCTGCATTACCTCTTCTTCTGAGGGGGAAACACGGTGAATTTGGGATCTGTTCTCTAAAGACTGGCACGGAGACTGGACACAACTTTTTAAAAGGAGGACAAAGAGACGCAATATTTTCGCCTGTTTGTCCTGTGATGGGATTTGACACTACCAGTATTCTAGGAACAGACAAAAAAATCAGCAAGGTTGGTTTGTTTATTCTGTCACTCTGTAGCACAGTGTACCACCAACTACATCAATTTTACAGTCTACCTGTAGGGATTTTGTATGTTCAAGAAAAGTTCAATGCTAAGATTTCTGGGCATAAAACCCCACAAGATTTCTACGTTTCTCCTGTGTTGTTCATTCATTTGTTTGTTCTTCAGATAATCGCAATAGCTGAGTGTACCTTTGTAGTGCCTATCTGTGTATGTGAAAATTTTAAATAATAAAATAATGATGATCAAAGGGCTGGGAAGCCTGCCATATGAGGAAAGGCTGAGAGAATTGGTTTTGTCAGCCTTGAGAAAAGAAGACTACTATGTTCCAGTATTTAAAGGAGGCTACAAAGAAGACCGAGACTCCCTTTTTACATGGAAAAGATGAGGAGTAATGGGTACAAGTTACTGCTGGGGAGATTCCAGTTGGACACAACAGGAAAAGGTTTCACAATGAGAACAATCTGTTGTTGGAATAATCTCCCCAAGGAAGCGGTGGATTCCCCAACATTGACACTTTTAAGACTCAGCTGGGCCACCTTGTCGAGACCATGCTTTTGCCAAGAAAGTCTGGACCAGCTGATCCTTGAGGTCCCTTCCAGCCTGGTATTCTATGATTCTAATGTGAGTGCTGGTGGAAGCATAATTAGCACCACCACCAAGGTTTACGTAGAAGTCTCCCACGGCATTTAGATGCATCAGTATTTGGGACTTACCTGCTGCTGTCTTGCAGGTTGTGAGGCTGGGCTCAGAGAGTTCGACTGGTGGGGGGCAAAATCATACCAGATGTTTTTTCCAGGCTGGGTAAAGAGAGACTTACAATCCTGCTCTCAGTAGTCTTCTTTACTTCTTCACCTGGACTAAAGCCACGGACCTTGATTCAACTCAGCAAAGCTTCCCTGGTTCTCAGAACCCCAGGACATGACCTGTCTTTGCTGCCTCCTATCACCTTTGGGATTGGCAAGATCAAAGCTAGTCCTACTTGTTTCTTCCTGCTCCTGACATGGGAACATGGGCACACTGCAGGAATGGTGTGAGCTCTGCTCGCGACAACTCCCAGAGGAAGGAAACAGGTGAAAAGCCAAATGAAAAAGAAACCCCACACCTTGGCTTGCAAGACATTTTAATACTCATCCTGCAACACACAGGACAGAAGCTGTGTATTACCATAGGGCAGAGACCAAGGAAGAGATTGGAACTGGTGTTATTCCTCAGATCAGGGACTGGTCACAACATTTCTCCAAAGAGGGTGCCTGACCCCTCTGCTGCTGGCATCGCTGGCTCCCTGAGAGGGTCACTGGGATTTCATCCTCCCAAACATCCCTGGCCAGCCTTGGAGCCCATGGAATCAGACAGGGACAAGGAGGCCAGGTGGCTCTATGCACTGCTGGCACCAGGAGAGCAGCATTTTTAAGCACTTGGGGCCAGTTTTGGAAAACCATCCTTGAGACAACAGCAGAAACAGTGGCACATGACGTGCTGTGGTGCCAGGTTAGGCTTCAGCTTGTGACATACAGGTTTTAGGCTGTGCCATTCGCTCTGAAACAACAAGTCAAAATTTCCACCCAGCCCAATGTTTAATACTTTCTGCACCACTAACCGCAGCTGGCCATTTTTCTAGTGGCATTAATTATCAGTTATATTCTTCTTTCTAATCACCAAGACGATGTCTGTTCACTTCCACTCCCTCTGTCTTCTGCAGCCACCTCGCGGAGCTGTGTGTGCCAGGCTATGGGAAGTCCTCGGTACACCTGGTGAAGATGCTTGTGGTCTGGAGTTACTCAGGTGGAACAGTGGAGTAAAAGCAGGGTATTAGCAAAATTTCTCTCCTCTTTATTTAAGACAACGATTACAAGAGAAATAGAGAAGTTAAATACACATGTACATGAAATACCATCTATTTATCATATAGATTTACTGTACAGTTTTTTAGATCATCTCCAAGTCAGGTAGAGAGTGAAATCCTGGCTGTACGGGCATCTCTGGTAAAATTCTCGCTGACTTGCATAAAACCATTTCATCCACTGTTTCCACTGGGAATCACACTGCCTATTCAGAGTGTAGCTGGAGAAAACAACAGCATTTAGACCATCTGGGGACAGCAAATCGGGCCTGCTACCTAGCTGGGTGGCTCTCCTGAGTGTCTCGCGGAAGCAGAAGGAGAGAGAGGCCGGCGGCCAGTGCGGTGGCTGGGACCGTGCATGCAGAGGGGGAAAGTAGCCCTTATAAAGACATTTTCTAATGATTATTTTGGGAAACCTTCTGGTAATCCCCAGTCAATCTGCATGCTAATAGAGGTCATTTACCAAAGCAGAATACTGGGGAAAGCTTTGCATAATAAGAACGTTAGTTTGATTTGATACTAAAACTTTTTAACTGTTCAATCAAAGCCAAAGCTGAATTTTTTGGGGAAAAAGATGGTTTTGAATGCAGATGTGAATCTGGACACAGTTTAAGTGAGCTCGTTTTGATCAATTAGACCTTTCTGTGATGTCATCTTTATTGCTTATTCTAATGAGATGGGTGTTGTAAAAAGGATTGGGGAGTGAAATCCATTGATAATCTCCTTAGCAGTGTGGATAATATACAAGGTTTCTCCCCCACATCGAGAGCTCTAAGCTGTTCTAATATACTTTAAGACTTCTCAGTATCTCCCTATTCTTAAAGGAAGATCATTTTCCTTTTTATGACGGGGTGTAGATTTGTTCACTCTCTCTGAATAATTCGGTTAGAGATTTACAGCTGCACTTAGTAATTTTTATTCACTGCTGTACTTTTTGTGTAGAAAAGCCATGGTTTAACCCGAGATAAATGCTATCTACTGTGGGGCTTTTCGAGTGTACTAAAGACGTAGAAGCTAGTGCAGCTGCAAACTCCCTGCTCAAGCCTCAAAGCTATATTAAACTAATCTAAGTACCTAGGCAAATATGCTGAAACTCTTCCACAGAGGAGCATTTAGAAGGAGAATGGAAATTCTGGTGAAGTATTTGCACAGCACTTCCTCAATTTAAAACAAGTGTTCAAGATTATAATCAGGTTGTGCTAGCCGCCACTCAGATCTCTCTCTAGTTTAAAAGATGCATAGCGAAGTGATAAAAACATTAAAAGAAGCAAATTCTCACACTTGGATTGGGATGTCTTTACCCTTCACTTTGACATCAGACCTTCCTGTGTGTCAACAGGAAAAAGAAACCTAGGAAGTTTTCCAAACCATCTAGATAATGTCAAGCAAAATAATATGGGCTTGTACAAAATAAAGAGAAGTAACTTTCCAAACTACTGAAGTACAGTTAAATTGATTACTTGGAAAGAGATAGAAAGACAAAAAGGAAGGCAGGAAGGCAGCAAGGCAGGCAGGAAGGCAGGAAGGCAGGAAGGCAGGAAGGAAGGAAGGAAGGAAGGAAGGAAGGAAGGAAGGAACTGAAAATAATGCTTTTCCCTTCTGATCTCTTAGGAAACGTTTCTCCTTTGCATTTCAAGACTGCAGGACTGCCTATTCTGGTAAAGAGGAACTGATATGTTCACACTCCCTCTCTCCCTTTTATCACCCACATGAGTATATGTACAGAGGTTGCAGCTATGTGGTGCATATAGCCTTTGTATAAACTTTTAATGTCTTTTTGTTGCACCGGTCTTGAGCTTTGGGGAAAGACCACATCCTTTTTCTTTCAAACCTTTCTGAAAACAACAAATGAAAATCTTTTTTTAAAAAAACTTCCTGCCTTACGAAATTTAAGCCTCAGACTTTCAAAGACACAGGCACGTGTTCCCATCCTGCAAGTCCTGCATGCAGGCCCATTGGCTTGTGTAACTGGAAATCAAAATGATGGATGTCTGATGTGCAACCAGCAGTTTCTGAGATTAGGAATGGGCACGTAGTTCTGAAGAGAGTGTTTGAGTTACTAGGGGGTGTCTTCCAGAAAGAGACTAAAGATGATTCAAGAGATAATGCAAAAAAAAAAAAAAAGATAATACAGAAACAATTCAATGATAATCCAAGAGGATTTTTGATTATTTGTTTCTGATCTTACAGTTTCTTCCTTTTGACACAAAACAGTTTTCTTTCCAAAGCAAAAGAATGCCAATGTTTCTTAAGAAACAGGAATAAAGAAATATATGGCCTCAGCAAAGAGAAATAACAAAGTGAAGGCTTCGTCAAACGTTCTCTCACTTTGCAGAAGAGATTGTCTCTGTCCACTGAGAGAAATAGAGCATACAGGGAGGGCACAGCTACATGCAATATCAAAATAACCCCAAGGGATACCTGTTATCTGGGCAGTGATGTGAAAACTCCTCATAGCTAGTTTACCACATCTGTTGCCATAAATAGCTGCAGCTCCGGTGATCCCAACATCCTGTGCTGCTTTTGGTATTAGGGACCAAGCCTGTGTGCAACCACCTCAAAGAGCGAGCCCCTGCAGCAAAGCTGAGCTGTAGCGTAGAGGGGGAGTGTGAGCATCTGCTGCCAAGTATGGGATTGGGGCCTTGGGGGCCTGGGGAAATAAATGAGCAGCACATATAGGAACAGGCCTTGAGGATGCTTGTGGAAGAACAGGAAGATGGAGGAACTGCTGGGAGGACGGGCAGGTTATGCCTCTCCTGGGTTACCAACAGAGGTATTTGTGGAGAGGCAGGGCATTTTTGCAGACCATATCATCACACATCCATAAAAGTACCTTGTCCTTTTGCATACAGTTTAGAAAGGAAACTAGAGGAGGATGAGATACCCTATATCATATCCCCATCCTTTGGAGAGGAGCATTTAAAAGATAAAACAGGCAAACCATATGGAGGAGAAAACACTGCAAATGACTTCAGAAAGGAGGAGGAAATAGGATGTAATTAGAAGCATTTTTAGAAGCCAGTTGCACAGCTTACATCAGTGAGCAGAGCTATTGAGTAAGGGTACAGTGCTGGGAAAGTTCAGCAAGATAAAAGCAGTGGTCTTTCCAGACACTTGATATTTTCCCTGGATTTCACTCCATTACTAGGCTTAGCCGTAGATCAGGCTCACATAGCTCTAGTACACCACTTCAATCTGGAGGTATTCGGGGACTCCAGAGATGCTTCTCTGCATGGAAACCACCCAACACATTAAGATGCCACCACAAAAAGTGAAAAAAAGATGAACAAAGAGCATCCTGCAACAAAGAAGAGAAATTTTGTGAGAAAAGAGAGCAAAGGACACTCAAATGTTATGTCTGGAAGATGTGGACAAACATATGCTCACTTCTTAAAGAGGGTGAATGAAACCAAACCTGCAAGAAGGCACGTGTCAGAAGGTGACTAGCCAAATGCAGGAATTGCGTATCGTTTACTGATGAGAGATCTTTAAGAGCTGAATGAGGGAAACAAAACCCTCACATTTCTAAGGCGATGTCGTAAAGCCATTCCTACTCATAACTAACCCAACACTATGCAAACCAACCATCTGGGGAGATCATATCTGTGTGGTAGGTGGCTGCTGACACAGCTCAGGCAGGGAGGTGACTCTGCCTGCCCCCTCCCGGCATGTACCCTCGCACCCTGGGAGGAGACGGATGAGAAGACTGAGCTCTTCTGGCTCATCACTGAGAGGAAGCTATCACAACGTGACAGGTCTCACATCTTCTCCCAGACATCGCTTCAGTCCCTGCCTTGGGGAGCCGAGTCCCACGCTGCTGGTGGAAGAGCAGGGACAGCCCAGCCCGGCACGGCGGGGACTCTCCCCCTGCCGCCGCAGCTCTGGCTCCCTCCGGAGAGCGCAGACGTCGAGCCAGGTGGGCTCTCCCGAGGGCCAGCCATCGCCGTCTCATTTGCATCCAGCGTTTGGCAGGGAAGCCGCGCAGCACATGGTGCACCGGGATGACATGATGTCCTGACCCTGTCTTACACAAATGTCAAGCTGTCCTGGTTTGTACCCCCTGCAGCTTGACGGGACTTGCTTTCCCACCTCTGGTGGGGCACACGACAGTACTCGTGCCTGGAGACATCTAACGGGGAGAAATGCAGCTCCTTGGCCAGCCTGACATGACCATAACCAGGCTGTTTGCTTTTTCTATTCGGGTCCCTGGAGGGCAGCTTTCCCCTGCTCCTTCTAGCGAGTCATTAGGATCAGTCAGAAGTGAAGGCCATGGGGACATCAGCCCTGGGGTAAACGCAGCAATACCGGGGTAGGGTCTGCACCCTGCTCCCAACACCTTCACACAGCCTGGGTATGTAAGCAAGGGCATGTGGCACCTGGAGTGTCTCCAGTGCCCACGGCCCTGCCATGAGACCCCTTCCCTTTGGCTTTTTGTGGGGCCATGTGCTTTACCTTCCTATTCAATCACATAAGAAGATTTTTTTTTGATTGTTATAGGGAGATGTGCGTGGGCCATCCCAGCATTTCATTCCTCAAAGGTCTTCAAGAGTGGGTCCCAGGAGTTTTCCATGACTGAGCTGGAGTTGAGGGCCATCCTTCTTCTGACAAGCCCAGGATGCTCACCAGTGCCATCTCGAGTCATCTCCAGCAGCACCGAGGTGTGACACATCTTTGGTGGTTCCCATCGCCACATCCAGCCCTGCAGCAGAAGTCCCCTGTGTCCATGTACACAGACTGGTTCTCATCTGCCTGGCCACACTACTGGCCCCAGACAATGCTCCCGCAGTCGCTCCTCACTGCACAGGCAACTCGTGCAAGGGCAACAAAAACGCTGATTAATGAAGAGTTGTCAGATGTTGCCAGGGCTCGTGGGCCCAGTTGGCAACCCAACTGTCACCACAGTGGACAGTAAGACAAGGCAAGAGCTCTCAATCAGTTTAGGGGCTTAAAAGCAGTGACTCACCAACAGACAAACATTTATTTTTATCAATGCCCAATAATCATAGTATTGTCCACTGGATATAAATGCCACACTGTTTCATGACAGTGGATCTGCCTTGTCCTCTTTCCAAATGATTTCCATCGAACGAAGAAGATAAATCCGATAGCAAGCATTTCTGCTGACGGGTTTGCAAAGTGCATGAGCCAGTCCCAGAAGTAAAACCTGCCTTATGGAGAATGAGCTGAATCTTGGGACCTTCCCCAGCCAGAGTCCCCACAAGACCAACTCAGGGCACACATGGCATTTCAAAGAGGCTGTAGTCTGTGTGGCAACTGTAAAAACCCTGACATTCTCTATATGTTCACTGAGCTGATACAGCTGGGATGAAATTCAATTAGTGGGAATGATATCCCATACCTGTAAAACAAGATGAGAGAAGGAACTGTCCCCGCACGCCAAGCAAGGAGCCCCAAACAGACTTCCATGGGTGCTCAAACACCCCTGCACTCAAGCAAGGGCTTTGCCTTAGTGGGAATGGGGGGGCTGAACACCCTCTGGCTGGTCCCAGCAATCTTCAGCAGGTGTTTTGGAGATGCCTACATAGTAAGTGGTCAGTGCTGCTCTTTGAGAAGTTGGCTGACACCCCTGCAAGGAGTCCCACTACATCTAGAATAAAGAATTGAAGGGATGGAGCAAAAAGTCTGGTAAGTCAGGCTCAGTTTTCGCTCATTTCATATTCAACATATATTTTGAGTGCAGTGCAGTTTGTTTACATATGCTTCTATAAGAAATTATAGGTAATGTTAGCCAACCCAACAATGGTTGGCCATGTGCCAGGTCAGAAGGCCGCAGCGGGTGGCCAGAGGGAGCGAGCATGGGAGCTGGTATGTTCCCTGCAATGTCTCCAGCAGCGGCAGGTGGGAAGGACAGCTGCCTGGGACGTTCGGCCAGGGCAGTGCAGGGATGCCAACCCTGTCGAAACACGGGTGAGAGGTGCAACCCTCCTAGGGAAGATGGGAGAGCAGATGGGGATGCTCTAGGCTTTGTGCTACCTGCCCCAGGAGCTGCCTCTGTCCCTCCAACCCCTCCAGCCACAGCCCCGGAGCCATGGAAGTCCCCTGTCCATGTCTGCCATTGCCAACAGCTGCCTGGGGCCAACCTGCTGGCAGATCCTGGGAAGCACTGTTTCTTTTGGGAACAACCAGATATGAAGGCTCCATTATATGGAAAACACTGATCTCCCGCATCTGCCAAACCCAACACATTTCCTCCACCTCTCCCCAACACCCCTCCCCACTGTTAGAGACCCTTGTGGCTTTTTCAATAGTTGTTTTCTTTCTGATTAAAACAGGGCTGCTTCTCTGCAGGGAGAAAGGCCCTGTTTGTGGGGTGCAGCTGCATTTCAAAGGTACATTGTTGGTGAGTTATGAATTTGCATGCCTTTACTAATGTGTGGAAACAGGAGAATTCTTTTGCTTTTTAATCGAAATTGATGTTATTCCTCTGCCAGTGGTACCCAAGGAACTGTTTTGTTCCATTTCCTCTCCTTTCATGCAGCCCTATTTATGTTTAGATCTGGTTTGCTGCCACCAAGAATCATTGTCATTACCACCAGTGTCTAAGGGCCGGCCAAGTCCAGCAGCTGTGTGTTTAATGCCTACCCTCGCTAAGGTTTATTTCCTTGACAACATGGTCTTGTTTGAAGCAACTTTCCTCCCTTTAAGAAGAAAGAAAGAAAGAAAAAGTCCCTTTCCAGTGTTTCTTTTTTTTCTTCCTTTTTTTTTTTCTTTTTTTCCCCTTTTTTAACTTGGGGACAGGAGTGGGAGTTTTGGGTGTGAATACCAGGGCTACCCTCACTTACTATTTCGATGGTCCCCATTTCCCCCCCTGCCCGAAAATCTCGCCCCGCGCCTCACTTGCCCTCCACATTTAAAATGGAATACCTAGGTGGCCAAGCAGGACCCGCTGACCTCTATATCCTGTTCCTTTCTCCGTGCTTTGCTGCCAGTTTCCTCGATAAAAGGCGAGAGTGAGAGATAATTAACAAAAAACATGGCCCCCGGACAATGAAACAACTGGCCTTGGCCAGCCAGAAATTTATCCTGGTTTTCTAGGTGAACTTTCTCCCATCAATCTTTCCTTTAACCTCCGTGTTAGTGGAAGCAATAGGAACACCCCCTCCCCTCCCCCGAGCAAATGCTTTCTTTTGAGGGGGAACAAAACCCGGGATCGGAGAGGGCCGAGGTAAAATCTGGGTGGTATCGTGCCGCCACACAATGCTCCCACTGTTCCCCAGGCCGGCGCTGGTGTTTTACAACAGGGGAGGGGAGAGGATGAATGGCCCGATGATGTGAAACAATCCTCCCGATTCAGGATGACAAACCCATCCTCTGTTCTGCCAGGAGGGGAACAAAAAAATGAGGAGAGCGGGCAGGGAAGGAATTAAACCCAAACCAGTTCGTCTAAGAAAAATCTTTCCGATCCTGGGATCTTCTGGGAGATGCCAGGGGAAAGCCCAGGATATTATTCCTCCACCTTTTGGTTATCGATGCAGCTCCAGGAGCCTGTGGAGAAGGGCCAGGGGACGCTTTGTCCAAGGGGAGAATGTACAATAGCCTCTAAGTGCCGGCATCTCTTGGGCTGCCCTGCACTCACTCCCTCGCGGGCGCCGAAAACCCCAGCAGTCGCAAAAAAAAAAAAAAAAAAGATTGGTGGTGGAGTTGGGAGCGCGTGGGACAATGCGGGTCCACTTCAGGTCCCCTTGAGAGGGTATTATGGCCAGGGAAAATATTTGTGCTCTGAAGATGACACTCTCCATTTTGTTAATGGCTCTCATCCGGCGCTGATAATCACACCCACCGCACTCCTGTCAGTTGTCTGCCGGTTTCCATTTAATGGGGCATGCTCAGAGAAAAGCATCCCTTTTTCTGCAACCAAGACAATTCCATTGTGTTCACCTACTTGAGAAGAGGGAAAGGTGAATATGAGGGCATTCGGCATTGTAAATTACCAATAAAACACAAACTGAAAGAGCACCCCTCCAATAAATTAGAAGTCTTTACTCTCATTGGGTCGCACGTTTGGAAAGGCGCATTCAGGCTGGCGGCAGGAGAATTTTGCCCAGAAACTAATGCAGCTTGATCACTTTTTTGCCCAGCCCTATTATTACTTAGAAAAAAACCTTACTGTTTCCCTAAAAAAGCTGTACCAGTTTTATATTTTGGGCGCTGACAATATGGCGCAACGGTCCCAACAGATGCATTAACAAAGGCTGCTGACAACAGTAAAAAGGTGATACGTTAAATACTAAGAGCTGCTAGAAGTGTATTTTTAAAAAAAAATCCATGTTTTGCTGTGCAGGGACTAGTAAAAAGCTCAGTAAGAAGTTTAGTATCTCTATAGAAGACATAGCCAGGCCACTGACTTTCAGTCTTCCCGAAGGACAAAACAAAATAAACCAAAAACCTCTCTGAAGAGGCATATCCTTATCTGGATTTAAAGTTGAACATCTTTGGTACAAAGCCCTCTTGATGAACACACACAGAGTATTAAATACAAGGACAATATAGGGGCATCCCTCTCCCAACAGTTGACTACTCTTTTTCGCTATCACTCGTGTAAAGCCTGTCACATTTAACTTGAGTTGGGCATTATGAAAAACATAAAAGTGTAACCCATGGCTTTTGTTTCATCTCAAATATAAGCTGCACGAGGCGGCAAGGTGGGCAGGTGAGCAGAGAAGAGCCAGAATGGGGAGACGTCTGTGAAGCCAAGCGCAGTAAAACTTGAGTTTGCTCGGGATGAGTGACTTATAGTCCCAGTTAGCAAGTCAGATCTCTAGCTAGGGCAAATCAGCTTACATTCTTCACACCTAAATTATTTAATTGCATTCACGTGCTTCCTGATGACATTCTTGTTTCTGTGATGCTCTGGTTCATTGGTGCATTTTTACAGGGAGTACGGAATATTTAAGACACATAGACATGCCAAGGGAGAGACCTCACATCAATTATACTTGTGTAAACTTAAAAATTTACACTGTTTTCCAGTACTTCACTTGAAATATTAAAGAAGCTATTTTAGATCACAGAATATCATCTTCTGCTGGCAACAGACAAGTATCAGGTAAATACATCCCTGAGTGCTTCTTTAAAGTGCTCACATGTCATCATCGTTACTATAAAGAATAAAATTTTTCTATTGACTTCACTGGACTTAGGCCAATTTCCAGCTCCAGAGCACTAATTATAGCATCACCGCAACTATGTATTTTGGCTGCAGTAAGTGCATAACAATCATGCTTTGTTAGAAATACCAAAAGTTTCCTCAGTGGACTAAGTGCTAGCATTGCTGGTACTGCCATCATTAATTCCTTTGGCTGTCCTTTCTGCTCCATGCTTGCCAAACTTAAAAAAAAAAAGCTGGACTGCTTTTCTAGTAATGCTCCAAGCAGAAAAAAAATTTTCTTCCAGGTACCCTCCAGCAGTGGCTCTTTCCTGGAGGAAGTTCTCCTTCGTTCCCATTTTAGTGGGACAGTCTGTAACCTGCCTGGTGAGTGGTTATTTCTGAGAAGCAACTCAAACCAGCAGCGATTGTTTTGGCAAATGGTACATCCTGAAAGAGGGATTTTCAAGGCTGCAGAGCGGGAGGACAGCTAGTGTTCTCAAAAAGTTGCTCTGGCTTGGACAACCCAAACAAGTAAAGATCAATCAAAACCCCACAGAAGCTCTGTTAAATTGTCAGAGCTTTTCCAATTAAATACTTTGCTGTTGATATAAGTTACTTTGGGTTAGATTACACAGGCAGGCTGACTCAATATAGCCACAGGGGTGAGGCTGCAATGCATTAATAACTGATCACAGTACTGTAGACTTATTAGTCTGCAGCTTGGGTTGTTGCTGGAGGACACTAACTTTGCTGATTCAAGGAGGATACGTGACACCCTGATTATTGGTCTACATGTGTGCCCAACCTCAGTTTGCCTTTGCCCACTACATACAGATGTTACAAACCCCCTTGATAATCAGCCATATTGCTGCTCAGAAAGCTCCTTAAGGTCTTCTGCTTATGGAAATAAAGTTTCCTCCCAGCTCCTGGATCAGCAAAAACAACACACACAAAGCCCATAGGAGGTTCTCTCAAGGAAAACACCCTCCCTGTTCCTCCAGGGCACAACAGCAGACAAAAGTCCAGTCTTTCCTGTCTGCATCTGGGGAGTAGCCTTGGGGCTGGTATCTTAAACGAGTGGCCTGTGGGGAACAGCACAAAGAAGACAGCAAGGCTGTGGCAGCACTGTCTGGAGACACAGAGTCCTGAGAGATGGAGAGTGTTTAGATGATTACACCGGTTGCTTATGTTAAACCCATGGTTACTTGGTATTTATGCCCTATGGCCAGCATCTCACCAACTTGGGAGTGGGCACTATGCCATCTTAACAGATGGGCCTGAGCAATTTCAGCTAAGAGACTGTGTATGACCATCAAATATGTTTGTTTAGGGAACCATTCCCAGCCTGGAAACACAGGACTTATAATGTGGTGTCCAGAAAGATAACACTGTCTGTTTCGGATCTCATCTGCCCAGCAGTAAGGACAGACTGAAAGTCTTTCTCTCTTTTATTCTCACTGCCCTACAGAAATGAATGCCATTATTGCACCTTGCAGAGGCAGAGGCATGCCCACAGACAGGCTGGCATGGTCCCCACATCTAATGACGTGCAGCTAAACTGCACAGCATCCCTGAGGACAAGGCAAATGGCAATGCACGGAAAGGGGGAAGCCTTCAGCACTATCCATACCGTGTCACATCTCCCCCTTGCACAACGTCTGGCACCCAGCTGGAGGCCAAACCAATGGATATGTGAGCAGAGCAAGGTCCTCAGCCCCAAAAGAGGGTGGTGGAGCTCAGTTCTGAGGCACTGCCCACAGGAGAGGAGATGAGGGGGACAGGGCAGGGCTAAAACCCTTGGATCATGGCAATACACAAGCCTCTGACTTGCACACACCGTACCAATATGGGCATCTCCAGTGTGAAGACAGTGAGTTGTCTCACAGCAGCAGGATCTGGAGGTGGTGGGCATGGGAACAGTGAGGTAAGCTCTGCCTGACACTTGCAGATTTGATCCTCGAGCTGCTGTAAGCAGATATTACTTTCTTAAATTTTCCTCTATTATGGTCAAGTTTGTTGCAATAATGGACATGTTTTAGCAAGCACCTAGTGCTGCAGCCTCAAATCACCTCTGCTGGAAAGAAGTTATAGAGCAGAATTGTCCCTCCTTTTTGTGCCTTGCAGGGACAAAAATCAATGTATGAGGAACATTTGCCATCTCTCAGGTGCCTTTAATGGCAGGTGAGAAGGTGCTCTGTGCTTATACTGCCCATCTTGTTCTAAATCACCTGCCAAGGTCATCCTCTGTGGAGGGGCTCTTGGTACTTCAGATCGAGAGCTGGCTCTGAGGGGCTGTGTGCCACCCCTGTGAGCAGAGGCCACCTGGGACAGACCCTTGCTTCTTGCTAGTCATTTCAATGCTCTTCAGCACAGTGGTTTTGGCCGTATTGTGTTCTTACCCAGCCCCTCTGGATGGGGAGACCCTTGCTTGTACAGGAGCATCCTGAATCCCACCTTGGGAAGAGAGTTGGGAGGGATATCAGACAAGGAAACGGAGCCTGTCTGCATACTAGAAGAATGACAGTGAGGAAGGGGAAGAAGTATATGGATATGTAAGACTGGTTGTCAGTGTGCGGAATGCCACAGGCCAAGCAGGACTGCACATTCCCTCCTCCTCCCCTGAGGCAGGAGATGCCAGGGTTCAGCCTAGGTGACAGCAAGGCAGGCTCTCGGTGCAGGGATGAAAATTGATGAGGAGATACCCACCCAAGAGCTCCTAGGGGAGCACTCACCCAATCGAGGTGCAGGATGCTGGCCTCCTGGCGTGAACAACCCTGGCTGCCCGACACAGACTGTGTCCGAGGCTCAGATCCGCTGAGGCAAAGTTTCCAGACAGAAACAGAGTGCACAGCTGGGGATATCCAAATGTATGGTGGTCTTGAACAGGTTGGCACCAGGAAGCCAAGAGCAGCTGCTGGGACATTCAGCTCAGGGGAGAGCCTGGGGAAAAGAGCATCAATTAAACACAGGAAGTCCGAAAAATTCTTCTTGGTGAAGGACATGTCAAGCCGCAGTGACAGGCACCTCTTTGCCAGCCCCGGCAGCTGCAGAAGCAAGGTGGTGAGGTGGGAACACTACTTGAGCAGTGCGGGAGGCAGGGAGACTCCCAGACGTGACAAACTTACATGACAAAGCAGCCTTTCTCGATAAGAAGTATGTAGAAAATCCACATGGGATATGATACATGCCTAAAGTATCCGTCACTTTTTTTACCTGACTGGTACATAGCTGCAAAAGATGATATCGAAAGTTTGTCTCAGTCTTCAGAAATCCTCTCATTCAGAGTGAATCCAAACAAAAAACACTGAAAAGTGAGAATGTCTTTTCCCAATTCATACTTCATAATTTTCCGACAGATCTGTGAAAGGGATCTGGTTTATCCTTTCAGTTGTGTATGTTTCCTCAGAAAGCAAAAGGTCTTACTTGATAGTAAAATAGTGCACATCGAATACTTAAACTTCTCATGTAAAGATGCTTGCCTGTATATCTTTCCCTACCCCAGGGACAGTCTTAATGACTTAACTTGTCATGGGATGGTTCTGTCAAGCTAAGGATTTTCTTTTGATTTTTCCCTTTTCTCTTGGAAGCCCACTCCTGCCCAACACTGCACATGTGCAAACATCTAGAGACAAACATTTTCTTTTCCCTTCTCCCCCGCACCAGCATCTTCTACCCATATGGGACAGATAATCCCTTTTCATATCGGCTCATCTTCTTCTTTCAACACAATTTCCTTGACATCCCAAATTACAACCAAATGGGGGAACGGAGGAATGAGGCTGAAATCAATTTCAGATCACTCAAAAGAAATAGATTTATAGTGAAGATAAATCAACAAAACCTTTGAGGGTAGATCCCTAAATTCTTGCTTCAGTCCTTGACATATTTAGTACCTGTTGATAGAGGCTAAGACAGCACACTGTCACCGAGGCGAGGGGCTGGGAAGCAGGACGAGCATCCCTGGCAGGGCAGGAGTAGCCAGCTTTGAGTCAAGAGATTTGGATCCAAGTGCCTGCCGGGACAGATAAGATACTTAACCTCTGTGCCACGGCGTGACCCTCCTTAGAAAGGGAGCATAACATCGTCTGCCCCACACAGACCAGCTGGGACCGAGCGAGGTCCACCCAGCCCCTTGCCTGCAGTGCATTTAAGGAGGTGTGAATAACAGTGCCCCAGTTGTCCCAGTGGTATTTTTAGACCTACATGGCTAACAAGAGCTTGGAGAGCCCAATCTATGCCCTGCGCCTTGGTTTAAAGCATGAGAAAGGCTACACAGCACTTAAGCTGCAGTTATTTAGGAGGTAACACAGTGTTTCCCAAATGGTAAGAAGCAGCACAATCAACATATAAACTGCCTTAATCTCAAAGCTGAAGCAAGCCGGCGGCACATGGGAGCAAACCCAAGTCACGGCAGATGCTAATGCTGCAGCGCAGCTACAGGAGATGACTTTGGGAAGTCAAGAGGTTTCGAGATTAATGTGGGAGTCAAGGGGAGAGGTTGCCCCGAGGTCAGGGCTCTGCTCCTCCAGCGCACCCACACTGGAGCCAGCGCCGAGAGCTCCGCACCGCGCTGCTAATTTGGGCATCAGTTTGGATACACGCTTAAACAGGAAGAAAACAGTTAGTTGGTGGAGAAGAGGGGGCCTGATCCCCTCCAGGGAGGCTGATGGCAAATGCCTGCTGAGGTCAGCAGGAGCAAGTTGGTTTCCAATCCCTAGAAAGGGGAGCACAGATTTTAAACCTCAATTTTTTAACACGTTTTCTTTCTTTCTTTCTAGAAACATTAGAAGCTTTTCTCTTAATTAACACCAAAGTTTAGATTATTTTGTGAAAGTGATACCTAAGGAAAAAAAAAAACTTACATTGTTGCGCGCTTACATCAAAGGTCCCAATTTTAATTAATTTACTGTGGAAAAATTAACAAATTACAATCCTAAGTACTGGAGCATATTGCCGGTTTTGTTCCTCTCTCTTTCAAGAGATTTCATTCAGCTTTGAAATCAACAGGACTACTTCAGGAATGAGGTACTTTTCAGCATGGGGAAAGGTAATGAAACCTCGTCTTTTGGTTTTAATTTAACTGCCTGGTATAATTTGTCTCCTTGTTGCAACATGCTCAGAATCCTTTAAAAGATATCACAGGGCGCATGCTAACAGGTCCACAGGTGAATTCCTTCCTTATGTGTTAGGAAGATGCTGTGTTCCCACTTTAACCATGAGCATTGTGCACAGGGCAATGAAGATGGACCAATATTAGATATGAAAGGAAAATATTATCTGACTTTTGAAAGCAGAACCCGTGGCTTGGCGATCCCTGGATGTTTGTAGCCTGTGTGAGTGTTGCATCTTTTTCCTTGAGGAAGTCATAGACAGGACTTTGATGTCAGCACAAAAGCGTGTGTATTCATGTTGTCTGTATATGAAATATGTAACATATAGTCCCTACTATATTATTTTTACTTTCGGAAATACCAATAGACTACAGCAACCACTCTCTGAAGCTACTCCCTTGGCCAGCCTGGGCACTAACACAGCTGTGGCCAGGCTGCTGGACACACCAAAGAGCTCTCAGTTAACCCCATGTTCTCGTTGGCTAATGCTTCCTAATGCTTGCATCAGTCCTGCATCCTGCTGGCTTTCCTGCACCTGCCTGGTGGGTGTGAGCAGGGGCACAGCTGCCGAGCTGTACAGCTCCAGCACCTGCCCCAGCTCGCTCAAGCACCACCCAGGGCACCCCAAGCCCCAGAGGTGTTTTTCTCCTCTCCTCAGGGCCATCAGCAGCCAAGTGCAACAACTGCACCAGGACTGGCCAGGTAGGAAAGAGACTTCCTTTTGCCTTGTGATTCAGCTTCCATGATGCCTTACAGCACTAGCTGGAACTGGAAATAAAAACATTTGTCATGTTATTGCTGAACAGTTTGCAAATTGCTGCCTCGAGGAAAGCACAAGGTACCAGGGTTATCGGTGCTGCTGATTAGTTTGAAGACTCTGGGCATGATCCTTCATCCCCGCACTGGCAGCGGCACAGAGATTCTGCTCTCAATATTAATTTTCCAGTTCCTAAAAGTATCAGGTTCACATCTGGCTACAATCTATATTATGGAGGCCCAGTTCAGATCTCCACTCCAAATACCTCAGAGGCTGCCCCAGCATTGATGCAAGGCAGAGGCTGACAGTGATATGTAGGTACACTGGGAAGGGCAGTCCATGTATGGTGTGCCTGGTGGCACACAGAGACAGCTTTTCAGTCACTCGAGTCCCTAACCGATGGGCAAGCCCAGCCCTGTCCTACCTCTGCGTTGACTGATTTCATTAGGTCTCATTTTCCCCTTCAAAGCTCTAGGAAGTCTCAAAGCATCCAGCGTGTTGACACGAGTCTCGAGTCATCGCAACAATATCGCAGCTAATGAGATCAAAGAAGAAGTTGTTATCTCATCCCTCCTGCCAAAAGCTACAGGCAGCTGGTGGGACAGCTACTGGGAACATCCAAGTTTCAACTGGTACCAGCTCCGTGTCTGACAGACATACCATGTAAGCGACAAGAGAATCGGTGCTCAGGGGGGAAGGCAATAATTCCTACCTCTGAGCAGAATTTAAAAATTGAAAGTAGCATCTATTCAGCTCCTCCAAGCCATTTCAAAGGACTTGTAAGGCTCCGGTTGCCATTGTGCGGCTGGTAATTCTGTGTCACAACTAATTACTGCCTAATAGCCGTTGTGGGGACAAAGTCCCCAGTTTAAAAGAGAAGTCTATTTCGTCTCGCATTCAGGCCTAATCTGACCCTGAATAGCGGAGATTACATGAGGTAATACAGCAGTTATTTCTACCTGCTGTAGTTCATAAGCTCCATCTCCAGCTGAGGCAAAAACCCCCTCCCCCTTTACAAAGATTATTTGTCATTAAAATGCTCAGTAGCTTTTTTTTCCTTCCTTTTTTTTTTTTTTTTTTTTTTTTTAAATCTGGATGTTGCCTACACTTTCAGAAAGGTTTTTGAAGGAAGATTAGCAGGATTAGGAAAGGTTCACATATGTTCAGCTTCACTATTGGTATTCAAGACATCACAACTCCACCACCACCCAGGAAGCCCAAGAAAACCCAGAGCGGAGACAGAGAGGCAGAAAGAAAGAGGCCTCCTGGCCAGAGAAAGCAAAGAGAGCTCCAGCAAGTAAAACAGTCGAGTCAGACCCAGGGCTGCAGAGGCTGTCATGCCACAGAAATCCTTGCCTTTCAATCCAGCAAAAATATGGCTCTTACTCAGCACACCATAACTACGCGTGCCTGCAGTCGTGCTAGCAGGCCAGCCTTGCTCCTCTACTAACTGCCCAGGCAGATGCACTGTGAGAGATTAGCAGCCGAAGAGGAGCATTTCCACAGGCAGATACAAGCCTTGAAACACTTTAGCTGGCATGAATGCCCACAACAAAGCAAGAGGGAAATGCACACAACGCGCATGAGAGGTGTCTGACCTCAACCTGATAGCATCGGGTGGGTTGCACAGACCAGGAATGGCAAACAGCTGAAATCACCCAAGTGTATCTGATAAAGGATGAGCAAAGCAGTGCAGATGCTCTCTGTGGCCCTACAAGTCACCCTCGAGGTCCTCAGGCCTTTTTCTGGTGCCGTGAGGGACACAGAGCTGATGCAAAAGTGCCTCACTCCTTCCTGCCGACCACTCACCAAGAAGTTGTGAAATGAGAGTACGGGCATACAGAGCTGCCTGTTCCCTCAGAGACATTTAACCTCAGCAAGGGCATAGGTCCCTTCATCAAGATGTGTCCCATGCCCGGGACAACACTAGACAGTGGTTGGATTTATTCAGAGCTGTGACGGGAAGAAAGAGGGCTGGAAATGGGGGGGAAGAAGGTCAGTGGGGCAACCAGCATAAACCATGTCCTTGCTGGTAGATCTCAAAATGACATTCCCACATTTTTCATTTTTTGAGAAAACCAGGATTTTTCTGAATTCAAATCTATAGATACAGATCAATAGATGACCTGTCCAGTCAAAATACATGGAGATCTTTCTTCAGGTTAATTTTTGTTTGCATTGTAAACAACTAAGCAAGGTTTAAATCCATGCAACCCGCGCTCTGAATGTAGGGACCTTTCTAAAGCCTGGAGAACAGCTTACACGGTCTTTGTGAATTTTCTCCCTTTTTAGGCAAAAACTTTTCTCCTTGATTTGGATTTTCCAAAAAATCCCCAAGTTATCGTCAACAGTTTTTCTCCTACCTTACCCGTTCTTTCTCACGAACACCCTCGCACCTCCTCCTTGCCCCCTGAGATGCCTACTCCTAGCACTGCCTCACTTCACTTCTCTCCTCCACTTCCCACCCCTAGAAACACACCTTACCCACTGCTCCTTCCCCCATCGCCTCCCCTTTCCCAAGAGCTTGCATTTCTGCCCTCTCTCACTAAATGCTCCCACTCCTTCCCAAGTTTTTCCCTCACAAGTTGCCCGACCTGAGCCTCCCCTTTGCCTGTAGGTCAGGCTCCTTCCTGAGCCCTCCCGGTTTCCCTGCCCCAGCCCCACCTCACACCTCCGTGCCGGGCACCCCAGCAGTTAACACAGGAGGCGGCTGCGAACGGCAGAGCTGCAGCTGCTCTGGGGTTTTGGCAATGAAATCCTTCCAGCTCCTCTGAGCAGCTTTGGAGGACGTATGGCTCAGGCAAAGCACGCCAGGACCTCACTCGCATTGTTGGTAGATTGACAGGGAGAGGCTTCATGTGGAATTATTAAAACAAGCGATGTTATTTAAGGCATTTATATTTTCACTTGTGAACATTTTCTTCAAGTGATTCCAAAGGAACATGTGCTTTGAATCGCTGCACCTCAATAAAGTGAGCCCAGGTGCACGTGGGAGTGGGTCATGGCCGTCGCTCCGGCCAGGCAAGCGCAGCTCCCTGCCCGACTCAGCAGAGGGAGAAACAGTGCGAAGAAACCAAGGTAATAAATTCAGCATGTTATACAAAAGATCAAAACTCCTGCCAGCATGTTACCGAAAGCAAGGAATCTCTCCTCTTTTTTTTTTTTTTTTTTTTTTTTCCCCTTGCAGCAAATACATAAAACCCCTGCCAACTAAAGAATATCTTTCTATAGCTCAACAGCTTGGGGGACTGTCTGTGGAGAACCTTTTAAGAAATTCAAATGGGAAAGGGGGGGGGTGACTATAGCACAGAAACATTCACGTTTGCATAAACAGTGTTGCAGGCATCAAAATGGGAGGGCTGATCTCGTGAGTGGAGAGGAGCTCCTCAAGCATCGTGCGGGGTGAGAGGGCCACCAAGTCCTGTAAGATGCTATCACACGCGAGTCTGCAAAAATATTTCCTCCAAGTTTCAAGGAGGGAGTTAGGAATCAAGGGGTCTCACTGGCGTATCGGCTGCTGTGAACATAAATCCCTTCTGGATGATTTGTATTTTAGGAGGGGAGGGAGAGACCACAGAAATTTCAGATTCAAAGCATCGAAACTTGCACTTCTAGATAACCCTCATCTGTCTTTTGCATTTAAGTCAGTACTAAAAATCCTGGGTGATGCAGCATTTGCTCAGCAGTTAAATGTAATACCTTATTTTTTTTTCTTTCCTGGTGCTATACAGATTTTAGCTTTCTCAGGCACATGAATGACAGCTCATGCTTGCTGAGGCTGCTGATTCAGAATTTTATCTGAAACAGCATCTGAAACAGCATGGATATGGTACCTCCTGTAAAATGGGTCTTTTATTCCAGAAAGGGGAAACAAACTTCACTTCCAGGACAGATTTGATAAATCCCTCTGCAGTTGCCACAAGAACTCGGGGCCCTCACTCCTTTGGGGGCAATGAGAGTTTTGCCATGGTGAGATTTTGTCTCCTCTTGCAAAACTTATTACTACTACCTAGTTGAACACAGAAAAATAGCACATGAAAAACTCAACGCTGTTCACCTCCTTCAGCACCTCTCCCCACCTGGGAGGGCACATCGTAGATGGCCACGAGGGATGCCCCACCATAAGCCAAAGGGTGGGAAACCTGACATGAGTGTGACTGTCTTTTGCATTCAATTTTCCTTCTTGTTCTTAAAAGAGAAAAATACAAAATGAAAAAGGAGGGAAAAAAAACCCAAAACCACTGTGAATAACTCTAATAGTGTTTTACACAGGTGACAGTGGTGGCAGGGGGCCAGGCCCTGCAGCCCACCTCCTCACCCATTCCTGGGGGAGCATGGGTGCATATTCATGAGTGGGAAGAGGCCTCGCCTGCACAGTATAAAACGTGTTGGCTGAGTTGCATGAGAAGAGCAGCTATTTTCTGTTTCTTCTTCTAGTAGCCGCATCCCTTCCCTGCAGCAGCAGGTTGATGCATGGAGGGGAGGCAAGGATTGCCTGTCAAGGAAGACATGGGCTGGGTGCACGTGCAGCCCCACTCCCAGCCTGAGCAGCCCACGTTTCCCCAGGACTTCAAGGGATGTGCTACATTTTTTATGGTCTGAAAAATCAGTGGCAAATCCCCATCTTGCTCCCCCTCAGCTGCGCCACCGAATCAAGCCCATGGGAACAGTGGTGCGGTAATTTCCCAGGCTACCCTTGCACATCACTCCCAGCCTCCCTCCTTTTGCCAAGGGATAGTTGGCCGGAGGTGTCAAGGGGCTCCTCAGATGGTGTCAGGAGACCTTCAGCGCCGCAGTCAGCTGGTGGAGCTGGGTACGGTGGACATCACTCTGCAAAGATACAGAAGAGCCACATAAAAGCCAGCGTGCCACCTTCCCATGTCACATGCAGCTGTCCCGGAGCAACCTCCCCTCCCAGCTAAACATCTCAGGGATGGAGCTTATAAATGCAAACAACTATCTAGTAAGTGCCATGGTAGCCCAGCAAAGTTGGGAAGAGCCGATAAGAGACATATGGTTCTAGTGCTCCCTAAAAAAACATAATTGCTATCTTCAGGTGGCCGTGCACCCTCTCTTTCTAATGAGTAAGATATTTAAAGTCCTGAACTGTTTATGTGACATTTCAATAAATAATGCGGAGATTTGACAACATTTCCATATTCCTCCTTTAATGTCTGAATGTCTCTGACTTAATCCCAGTTCCTTGGCATTTATTACTGTTTGTTACACTAACAAGTGAGATTATGAGAATTCTAATGAAGGCTTCCAGTGAAAAACTCTGTGATTAAAATGCCATAATAACAGTTGCATGCATTTATGTGCCTGATTATCATAATCTATTTAGCACAAGTAAACATACAAACAGAAGGAGAAAAGCGAGCCCACTGACACTTCAGCTAAAGGAGAATTGGAAATGAGGGAGAAACAATGTAAATATGTAAATGTCTTTGTGTATTCTTTTTATCTTTTTTTCTCATCCTTGCTTTTTTTCCCCCTGTTTGCTAATGAGACATCTATGGTTCATCACATGTGGTCCCTCTTTGCTTGGCCGAGGTGCAGTTTTTGGGCCATCTGCTGGGGCCACTCCCCTGAACAATGCCACCCAGAAAGCAAGGGAGACATTCGCCGCAACCTTTGACATCATGGGTGACAAGAGATGGTGTCGTACAGACTCAAGGCTTTGATATGTTCATTCCAAACGCTTCGTTCAGCTGTTACTCCATTAATGCAAGTCCCAGTACAACATGGGAAGGCGGCAGGCCCCTAAAACTCTCCACAAATTAAGGAGAAATCTCACCAAATTTCTAGTATAGACTTTTGCTACCCAGCCTTTTTTAGTCTTTTTTTTTTTTTCCCACATTAAAGAACAGATTGGCCCGGAACTTCTCCATCCCAAGGGTCAAGGCCCTGCCATAACACTGGCAGTGAAATGCCCATGGCCAGCAAGCAGTTCAGCACGAGCCCAACTGTTGTTGCCACCATACGAAACCCATTCCGAAGGGCACTGACACCTTCGGATGGGGGATCATTTCCACGATGAGTACACAGCAAAAAACCCCTTGGGGCTCAGTCCGACAGTTATATTAACCTATTAGCATCAGGATTTTTAAAGCATTTTTCTTCAGAGCACAGGGTAGGGACAGGACAAATGATAACCTGAGAGATAATTTGTTTCCAGTCAATGTGCGGATGAGAAGCAAAACTTACCCTCATTTTCATGTTCTGCTCATCACTAAAATTCTACCAAGACTCTCTCATTTCTAAAGACCTCTCAGACAAATAAAGGCATGGAAAGTGGAAAAGAGATGAAGGGTAGCATAAGAATGCCGTGTGCAGGCAAATGGCAAAATGTGAAAAAAAAAAAAAAAAAAAAAGAAAATGCTGTCCAGGAAACTCAAAATGAGAACTAAAAGTCCGTGCCGTATTATAAGGGAATTTCCTGGAAAAATTAGAGTAAAATATGATCTTCTAGATTAAATTCAGCCCTGACAAGGTCACTCCACTTTTTGCAAAGGAGGTACACCCAGTTGTGCCGAGGCTTTCTTTGCCCCTCCATCTTTCCCACCCTCAGGCTCTGCTGCTGGGACCAGGGAAGGAAGGCAGCTTGGACCAGCTCGCCAGATTGAACACATGGGTGCTTTTCTAATCCCGTTGGTGTCCAGCTTGATCAATGCAGAGCAAAACCCCCAGTTCGAGGAGGTGCCCAGTTCTCTCTCCTCTGAGACAGAAAACTGCAGGTGGCTGGGAAAATCAGAGCACAGCTCTGTAATTCCCTCTCCAGCTCTGTTTCCTTGCCTCTGTCCATCTAAAAGCCAATCTTAGCAGTTGCATTGATTTGTTTCTCTTGGATGTTCCCACTGCTCCTTCGCCTCTATGGGAACTCATTTTGGGAGGGTTTGCGTGAGGGGGGACAGCATCAAGCCAGGGGAAAGTTAAACACATCATTTTTCACTAGTATTGTACTTCCTCTGTAACAGAGCACTGCCTGGACTCCACGACAGCCGAGGCTGGCAGGTTTTCACCTCTTGTCTCTGGGTCTCAGGAAAGGCATGATGCACTGGAGACCTCTGCTTAGTGAGGCGACATTTCTGCAGAGGTCTCACTCTTCTGCAGACTAGAAATACTTGGCCAGCCACATAGAAATGGTGCCACACAGGTATTTCTCTACTCGGCACTGAAAAAGAAGCCTCAGCATGAAACCGATCCTGAGAAGAGCTTGAACACTTTACAAGGTGGTGGTCAATGAATGCCTGCCCAGGACACCCGGGACAGGAGGTGGCAGGGGGGCAGCGTGGGGGCCTGCCAGCACTGTGCTTCCGTGGTGTTTCAGCCTCTTTCTCCTCATTTGCCTATAGGAGATGATATTGTCAAGGAGAAGTGAAATTGTTGGTAACACGTAGCAGCAGTTAAAATGAAATAGCTGTCATACTGTTTTATAAGCTTTAGGAATTGCCTTTTGTTAGGGCAATAAAATGGTGGTATGGAGTTATCTGTTGCATCCTTTTAAAGTTTTTCCTCCAGCAAAGTATTAAACGAAATCATACCATATCTTATAGAAAACACAGCATCTTGCATTAAACACAAGAAACAGTGGTCAGAAGGCTTGTATGTCTGCACTGAAGAGTTAAAAGGAGTCTGGATGAGGTTGTTTTGATAACGTCTTAAGGTCAGGAAAGTCAGTCCCCGTTAATCTCATGGGTGTGAGATTTGTTGTGCTTGAGTAAATGGCCATGCTTGAGAAGAGGGATGACCAAGCCTGAAAGATGTAAGACACAGAATCTAGCTTGGGTTTTAAATAGCAATCTAATTATTTTGCTGTAGATGACAGCAGGCTCGTAAGTTACAAAAGTTTATAAACAAAGAGGGTTTTTTCTGCTAGACAAGAATAGGAGATGGCTTATTTCCTGCATATTTTTAATCCTGCAAGTATCACAAACATCAGCTCTGGTATTTCTGAGACTTCCCTCTGGGTGACTCCTGCGAAGATGAGAAGCTTTTCCAGTCTCTGATTGAATGGGAAGACATGCTGAGTTTTTGGCAAAAAGCATGTGTCTCCAACATTTCAATTGAACAAGTGTTAACAAAAACAAATCTAGCATTGGAAAAAACCAGAACCTTAATGGAATAAAAACAACTGCCCCACTCAATAAGCTGGAGTCCCTGTCTTGGAGATCACAGGTATCAAATATGTCAGTTGGACAGGTGGAATGGCATCAAAGGCTACAGGCTGGACTTCACTTGGAAATCCAGAACAATAGCAAAAAAAATTTTTTAGTTGATTGACATATATCCAGAAAGAAAAGAGGGAGGGAAAAAAAAAAAGAGGAAAAAAAAGGGCCAAACCTGAACCTTCAAGAAGTTACTGCCCTGAGACTCCCCTCATACCTTTAAAGAGTGGGCAGACAGCTTGCAGGCAATCCCCATATCCTTACGTCCTCTGTGTCAGGTGCCGAGATTTTTGGTCCCATAGTGTTTGAGGGTGGGGGGCAACTGTGATCCCAGCAGACTACACTCTCAGCTGAGAAGTTTCAAAGGCTCTGGAGCTACAAGCCCAATTTCAAGCCCACAGCCCTGCTAACAGATGGGAGACAGACCGCACTGGAGATCAGGTCTTGCAGTTTCTGAGGCATCATTAAAACTGTTTTCAGTTGCCGGTCCTCAAGGAGCCGCGGTCACATACGGGCTCTTCATCCTTTGGATGCCTCAGATTCCTCACAGCCGGGCAGGGGCAGTTTCGCCGTGGCTGTGTGGTATCCATGAGGTGAGGACCCTCGCCGTTAGCCTTGAAGGAATATAGGCAATAACAATCCCAAACAATAACCTAATGACATTCCAAGTGATTTTTAACATGAAAGCAACAGTCTGGTTTTTATTAAGTTATCACTTCATCATGTTCCCTGATTGCCTTCATTCACGCCTTAGTTGCCTACAGTCCCGATTAAAAAAAAAAAAAAAAAAAAAAAAAAAAAGGAAATACATATTCATAGG
This sequence comes from Leptosomus discolor, assembly GCF_034619465.1. NCBI lineage: Eukaryota > Metazoa > Chordata > Aves > Leptosomiformes > Leptosomidae > Leptosomus > Leptosomus discolor. Next base: position 103,087,668 of record NC_141391.1, on the reverse strand, counting down.
TAAGAAATGCTCTGCTCCACATTTTCGTGTCAAAAGCAAGTTAGGGTGAAGGGCTCCTCTGGGAGCCCTGCGGGGCCGCCTTCCCGGGATGTGCCACGAACGGCAGTTTGCAACACCGAGCCTCACTGAATTTGGGGGTGGGAACTCGTGTGACAATTTGACATCTCACGGCAGAGATCATCCCCCTTCCTCCTTGCACCTCCTCCCTCCTTTCGACGAGGAGGCAGAGAAGCGCTGCCTCACTGCCGTCGCCGCGGTCCCGGCCCCGCGCAAACTCCGCACCCCCCGCCTGCGCAAGGAGCTCGGCAGGCTGCAGGCGGGACGGGTTCACAGACACGGCTCGCCCCGTTGGGGACATAGACCCCAGGTTCTTCTTGGCGGCGGCGTGGGGTTTTCTCTCTGGAGCGGGGAGGGGAAAAATAAAGGAAAAGGAAAAAAGGTAGAGGAAAAGGGGGAAAAGGGAGAAAGAAAGAAAGAAAGAAAAAGAAAAAAAACGGAAAACAAAGGGGAAACAAAGGGAGGGAAAAAGGAGGAAAGGGAAAGGAGAAAAAAGGGAGAAGAAAGGGAAATAAAAAAGAAAAAGGGAAAACAAAGGGGGGGAAGGAAAAAAGGAAAAAAGGGGAAAAGAGAAAAAGGGAGGAAAAAGGATAAAAGGAAAAAAGAAAAAAGAAAAAAAAAAAAGGAAAAAAGGGGGAAAAGGAAAAAAAGGGGAAAAAGGAAAAAAAGGGGAAAAAGGAAAAAAAGGAAAAAGGAAAAATGGAAAGCAAATGCGAATGGGAAAGGAAAAAAGGTAAAAAGGAAAAGGGGAGAAGAAAGGAAAAGAAAAAATAGGGAAAAAAGAAAAAGGAAAAAAGGAAAAAAGGAAAAAAGGGAAAAGGGAAAGGGGAAAAGGGAAAGGGGAAAAGGGAAAGGGGAAAAGGGAAAGGGGAAAAGGGAAAAGGGAAAAGGGAAAAGGGAAAAGGGAAAAGGGAAAAGGGGGAAGGGAAAAGGGGGAAGGGAAAAGGGGGAAGGGAAAAGGGGGAAGGGAGAGGGAGAGGGAGAGGGAGAGGGAGAGGGAGAGGGAGAGGGAGAGGGAGAGGGAGAGGGAGAGGGAGAGGGAGAGGGAGAGGGAGAGGGAGAGGGAGAGGAAAAGGAAAAGGAAAAGGAAAAGGAAAAGGAAAAGGAAAAGGAAAAGGAAAAGGAAAAGGAAAAGGAAAAGGAGTCCGCTGCCCACTCCTCCCTGCCAGGGACCCCCAGGGCGCTGCGAGAATTGCCTCCCCAGGGCGCAGCCCGGTCCCGGAGCCCCGAGGCAGGGGCCAGGGCTCTTCACCGCTTTTCCCCCGCCATCTCCGCCGGCAGGCAACCCCCACCTCTGCTCCAACACCCCCCCCGCCAGCCTCCGCCCGGGCTCACGGGGCCGCGGGGGCTCCCGTCCGCCCCGCCCGGCCGAGCGGGAGCCCCCCGGGCTGCGGAGCGGGGGGCGGGCCGGCACGGCCGCTGGGGCTTAGGGGGCCCGGCCCGGCCGGGGCCGATGAAGTAGCTGGTGGAACCGTGTCGCCGGGGCTGAGCCCGCGGCCGTGGCGCGACAGCAGGTGCCGCAAACCCGACGGGAAGGCCGGGACCCCCCCCATCCGTTTGGGATGCGGAGGGGCGTCCCGCCCGACCTTTTAAGAAAGGTCCCTGCCTTTTAAGAAGGGAAATTCCCGAGCCCTGGGAGGCGGAAGGGAGACGAGCGGTGCCGGCGTTTTCCCCATTCTCACCCCAGCACCGCCGCCCCCCGCTCCGCCTGGCCTGGCCGGTGCCGGTTCCCTCTCCCTGGGCCGGGCCCTGCCGGGAGCCGGGGGAAAGGCGGCCGGGCTTAATTAGTTGTGCTCGTTGTTGCCCTGTTTTATGCGGCTCCAACAATGCGCCGTATAGAGCCATCAGTCAAAAGGCAGAGGCAGGCTTCCCGCTGCCGCCTCGCCGCTTCCCGAGCATGAAATAAATGCAAAGTTTGCACAGACGTCGTGTCCCCCCTCCCGCCGCCCCCCCCTCCCCCCGCCCCGTCCCGCTGCTCACCTCCAGGGCTCAGCCCCACCTCCCCCCCTTGCCTTACCCTCCCCGTCCCTGGGCGAAGGGGGGGGTGGGGGGGTGGGGGGGGGCGGGGGGGGTCGCGTCCCCTCCGCCTCCCCCCGGCCGGGCTCCGCAGCCCCGCCGCGGGGAGCCCGGGGCACGTCCCGGGTGGCCAGGCCGGGGGCTACCCGGGCGGCAGCGGGGCACACGCCGGGCGCCGGGCGGCGGCGGGCCCGGCTGTCGCTGGGACAGATTTTCCTAATTGACCTGTTACGGATCATCCCCGCAACCGTTGGGAAACACATTTCCACGCTTCACTTCTTAACGTTTTAAATACATATTTAACGGATGGTTGAGGCTTGCCGGGCCAGCTGGGAAACACACGGGTGTAAAAATAATACAACAAAGGCAAAGGGGCCGGGGGGGATTTACCCCGGTGGGAGAAAGCCCCGACCCTGTTGAGGGGAGCTGACGGGGTGAGGGGGCTCGCCGGGAACCAGGCGAGGCGCGGAGGGAGGCGGGAGGCATTTCCGAAGGTCATTTTTTTTTAGTTAATGGCCTTTCTTCTTTCTTTCTCTTCCCTCTCCTGCTCTCGTCTTGCTGAAGGGTTGTTTGGGAGTAGGTTTTGGTGGCCGCTCTGGCTTGTTCTCCCGGTGGCTGCGGGGCCAGAGCCGGGGGTCCCCGCTGGGACCGGCGCTGCGCGGCACCGCCCGGCCTTCTCCGCCGGGAAATCCTCTCGCGGAGGACGGAGTGGCCGAAATCACCTTTTTTTTTTCTCCCCCTCCGCCTCCCTTTACGGCACTTAACGGGGGGACAACGACCGGTCTGGGGGCAGGAAGGGGCACCCGCCGGGGAAAGTGCTCTGGCCGCCCGGTGCGTGTGGCGGGGCCGGGGCCGGCGGCTGAGCGCTCCCCGGCGGGGGCGGGACGGGGCACGGGGAAACACCGACGTGCTGGCGGGAGCCAGGCAGCGTGGCCTCCCCGAGGGCTGTTTGGTCCCGTCCCCGTCCCCGTCCCGCCCCCCCAACAGCTGTTCCCGGCGCTGTCATTGTTGCATTTTATTATGGATTTGACAAAAGTCCCTCCCCCCCACCGCGCCCCCCCGCCGGGCTCCCCCGCGCCGCGGCCGGCCGTCGCCCCCCCCCCCCCATCGAGCCCGGACCGGCCCCGGTGACATCAGCCCCCCCCCCCCCCCCCCCCTCCCCGGCAGCCCCCCCCCCCCCTCGCCGCCGCCGCCGCCGATTGGCGCAGCCCCCCTCCCGCCCGGGTGACATCGTTCCTCCCCGCGCGGCTATAAAGCCGCCGCCGCCGCCGCCGCAAGGGTGCGCGCTGCTGCCGTGCTCGCCCGTCACGGCGCGCCGCTCCCCACGGCCGCCCCGCGCCCGGTAAGTGCCCCCCGCGCCCCGCGCACCCCCGGCGCGGTACCCCCGAGCCCCCGGCCCGGCGGAGAGGAGCGGAGGGAGGGACGGGAAGGTACGGGACGGGACGGGACGGGAGGGGAGGGGAGGGGAGGCGCCCTCCCGAGGGCGCCCCGCGGGCGGCGGCGAGGGGAGGGCGGGCGTCGCGGCCTGCCCCGCCGGGGGGGTCGCTCCGCGACCCCGCGGAGCAGCGGCGGAGCGGGCTCGCCGACGTGGCGGGCGGGCGGGCCAAGTTTCCGCGGGCGCTGACCAGGGGCCGCCTGCGGGCTTTCTCCCCTCCCCGCAGGCAGCCCGGTGAGCGCCGCCGTCCCGCCCGCCGGGCCATGGACTCGGACGCCAGCCTGGTCTCCAGCCGCCCGTCCTCCCCGGAGCCCGATGACCTCTTCCTCACGGCCAGGAATAAAGGCAGCGGCGGGGGCTTCACGGGGGGTACCGTGTCCAGCTCCACGCAGAGCGACTCCCCGCCGGAGCTGAGCGCCGAGCTGCGCAGCGCCATGAGCGCTGCGGGGGTGGTGGTGGTGGACAAGCTGGGCTTCAAGTCCTCGTCGTCCTCCTCCTCGTCGTCCTCCTCCTCCTCCTCCAAGAAGGACAAGAAGCAGATGACGGAGCCGGAGCTGCAGCAGCTGCGGCTGAAGATCAACAGCCGGGAGCGTAAGAGGATGCACGACCTGAACATCGCCATGGACGGGCTGCGGGAGGTGATGCCCTACGCCCACGGCCCGTCGGTGCGCAAGCTCTCCAAGATTGCCACGCTCCTCCTGGCCCGCAACTACATCCTCATGCTCACCAACTCCCTGGAGGAGATGAAGCGCCTGGTCAGCGAGATCTACGGCGGCCACCACGCCGGCTTCCACCCCGCCGCCTGCCCCGGCGGCATGGGTGCCCACTCCGCCCCTCTGCCCGGCCACCCGGCCCACCCCGCCTCGCACCCCGTCCACCACCCCATCCTGCCCCCAGCCGCCGTCTCCAGCGCCTCCCTGCCCGGCTCCGGCCTCTCGGCCGTCAGCTCCATCCGACCCCCCCACGGGCTCCTCAAATCGCCCTCGGCCGCCGCCGCCGCCGCCGCCCCGCTGGGCAGCGGCTTCCAGCACTGGGGGGGGATGCCCTGCCCCTGCAGCATGTGCCAGGTGTCGGCCCCGCCGCACCACCACGTCTCCGGCATGGGCACCGCCAGCCTCCCCAGATTAGCCACCCGACACCAAATGAGCCCCTCGGCGGGGCCGCCCCCGCCGCGCTCCGCGCCCGCCCCCGGCACCTCCAGGACCTACAAACGCGCCCCCCGCCCCCCCCCCCCCCCCCCCCCCCCCCCCCCCCGCAGCAGCGGGTCCCGTCCCCCGCTCCCGGGACCGTCGGAGGGGCAGCGAGAGGCGATGGAGCCCGGCCCGGGGTCTGCCCTGCTCCCCAAACGGCGGGGAAAACCACCCCGACACAAGTAAACGCCGGCGCATCTTCTTTATTTTTAATTTTACGTTGCTGTCGATAACTTCGCGAGGAGGGGAGAATAGCCCTAGGCTCGTCGCAAATGGAGGAACCAAAACTGCAGAGGGGTTTTTGCTCGTTTGTTTGGGTTGTTTGTTTGCCCCTCGTCCACCCCCCCACCCCCCCCACCCCGCCTCCCGCTCCTGGTTTCGTTTCGACACGTAGAGCCTTTGGAGCTGTTTCTGGGTCACATCCCGCCCCCGAAAGCCCATCCCCTCAGCGCCCGGGCGCCGCTCCGGGGACTCCCGGCACTGGTGGGGAGCAGCGGGGCTCCGGGTGGAAGTGTAGCCGGGAAAATCGGTTTATTTCCCCCCTTCCCCCGCTCCGCCCGCCGCCCGCCGTTTCTTCGGTTTTCTTTCTGGTTCGGGATTTGTAAATATACCGTTCAAGGATAACGATGCAAGTCCGCTCTGCCTGAGCTTTCCGTCCGTGCACTTGTACTGTGTAAGCCTCATAAGTGAATAAGGGGTCAGTTTGCCTTGATTTCGTTGGTTTGGGTTCTTGGGGTTTGTTTGGGGTGGTTTGTTTATTTTTTGTTAAGCGTATAACACGTTGGTTTTTTTCGTTCCTGCCACCTTTAACAAAGTTTGAACTCTTTAATGCTCTTTCTGTGTAGGAACTTTCACACTGTCCGTGTTGCAATACTGAGAACTTGGGCTTGTTTCTGAAATAACAACTTTTCTTATCGCTGCCTCCTTGCAGAGATTTTATCATCTGTTTATTTTTGGTAAAAAAAAAAAAAAAAGAAAGAAAAAAGAAAAAAGTTGCTAAATAATATTTATTACTTGTTTGGTTGCAAAAAAAAAAAAAAAAAAAAAAAAAAAAGCGATCCACTGTTGAGATTTTAAATAAAGAAGGAAAAAAAAAAAAAAAAAGACAACATTTTAAATAAATGGCCTTTTCCTCTTCCTTGCTGTTCCGAGGCGAGCAGGGAGGCGGAGGCAGGTGCTGGTAGCGGGCGCCGGTGCGGGACGGCGGCGGGACAGCCAGCGCAAAGCCGGGAA